>NW_026578210.1:0-10000 GCF_029603195.1 Condylostylus longicornis
TAATAATAATAATAATAATAATAATAATAATAATAATAATAATAATAATAATAATAATAATAATAATAATAATAATAATAATAATAATAATAATAATAATAATAATAATAATAATAATAATAATAATAATAATGATCTTAAAAAAATTACCGTTTCCTAAATCGATGGTTTTTGTTAGAGATATATATAGTTCTTTGTTCAGTGGTATCACATCTATTGCTCCAGGAACTTCCATTCAAATATTTGAAAAATAAATGTATAGCTTAGGTTACAACTTTTGATGAGCCGGTCCTCGGTACGACCAAGGCAGATGACAATGGTCCTTTACTTTGATGTCTCCTGATTCAAAAGGTTTTAAGCAAATGCTGCATTCGATGCTGTTTTCAAACTCGGATGATTCTTTATCAGTCAAATTTTTCATTTTCTCATTCCTGTTTGAGCATTTCGAATGTAAGTAATTTTAAACATTCATCAATCAAAGACAGAATAAATTGCTCCACACAATCTTTCCCTATAAAGGAAGAAATTAAAAAAATAAAACTGTGAATTAACGAAAAAAAGAAAAAAACTTACCTTTAAATGTGAAAAATTTATCTAGCGAAGAATCAAATGAGCATTTAATATAATATGAAAATGCAATAGGTACATCAAGCCTTGTATCTGTTGTTGCTGAAGTAGTAAGATCATTTTGGCAAGAAGCAATATGCTTGAGCATGCATTCTGAATCGACATAAATACAAAAGGTACTTTTAAACTTTACTGTAGTCTTTAAATTGTGAAATGTTATCATATGCTGTCGGTAGCTTTACAACTCTTTTAGAACACACAGATTCGTGATTGTTTAGTTTTTACTCATTTCGAAAATGTAATAGGCAGTGTGTACATAAATGTATTGATTCGCGATGAAGGGTTATTTGACTTCTTATTAGTCTAGATAAGTAATGGTTCTTTTCATGCTTTTCTAAAAGAAGTAGATCAACATGATTTGTTTTTTTATTTTTTTGTATGATAATAAGGTCCTATTATTTGTGTTTTGCTTCCGAATTCCTGCAGTCCATAAACATTTATGGTTATCGATGATTTCAGTTCTTCAATTTGAAACAAATCTTTAACTTTAACAGGGTGAGAAACACCTGTGAAATTCAAACAATCAAGCTTACAATTTGTTAAAACAATTTTCTCATCATGTATATTGTTGATATTGTAACTTAGTACTCTATCGGCATTTGTAGAAGGTAATTTATTTTGCATTGCTGCTACGAGACACCATTTTAGACAATATTCATCCTTGTTCTTAATATTCGTTCACGCCTTTTTGGATTCAATTTATAAAGGTGGCTTTATATAATTACCCCCTTTTCGTTTTAAACGAAACAAATCTGAGCTAAGGACCAACCGCTCTCTTTTTCTTGGAATTCTTCAGCTTGAGTTGTTATTGCACTAGTCATATCATCTAATGCATTATGAATTTCTGTACTGCGGTCAATAACAGTCATTTTAGAATTAAATGACTAGATGCTTTCTTCATTTTCATTACTGTCGACATCTTTCAACTTGATAAATTTTGCGTATAATTCCAAATTGAATTTCATTGAAATATGCTGCTCTAAGACTTCCGTTAATTTTGAAACTAGTTCTGTTTTGATTCCATCAAGAAAATCTTTTGGTAATAGAACATTCTCCTTTTCATTTTCCCGAATAAATGTTACTATTCTTCCCTCGAATGCATTTTTAATGCATTTCAAATATTTATCGATAACAACAGCACTTTTTAGTTTATGAGTAATTGTGCGAATATGGTGATACCAAGATGTTTCGGGGATTTCTACTCTACAATCATCGCAATATTTTGTAGACAGCTTTTCTAATTTTGCAGGTGAAGTATTATCATCTGCTATAGCTATTTTACGTTTTTTTTTTTCATTAGGCTTAGGAGCTCCCTATGTCTTTTTAAAGCATTTAAGCGAGAAAAAGTTTTTTTACAAATTTCACACTTAGTTTTTTCTTTATTTGTATGAATTTTTCTGTGTCTTCAAATTTGTTGAGAAAGTGAAAACTTTAACGCACACTGGACAAGTTTTATTCATTTTGTTAACTGGGCAAACTTTCTTAACAAGAACTCAATTCATTTATACTCAATTCAATTCAAACTACTTATAGATGGTTTCGAAAATGGGAATAGGATTATACAGACAGAAGGAAAAAAATATAATCAAAATTTTAAAGAAAAAGATGTGTGGTTTTTGAGGATAACTTTTTTAATTTTTTTATTAAAATTTTTTATTCAATAATATACAATTTTGTTTTTTTTTACTCAACTTCTTCTTCCTCAGCGTCATCATCATCACCATCCGAAAATATTTCAGTAGGCTCGATTGTTCTGGTGAATTCCAATCCACTGTTGTGCTTACAATACTCTTCACTTGAAAGTTGTACAAACCTATATTTAGCTGTTTTACCAATTCGAAGACATCTTCAAAGATCTACTAGGTAAAAATACATCAAACGAATCGTTGACTATGCTAATACCAAATTCTGTGGCTATCCTTTTACATGCCAATATTTGGTATATTCGACCGATCTCCAATTCGCTACATTTTATAGTCTGACGAAAGTTGTTGAGACTATTTAATTGGTTTAAATATCTAGCCATCTTAATTGAAGACTTTGTAATTGTGATTAAATAAAATAAAAATGCCTGTTATTTATATTTAATTTGTTATTCATAAAATCAATTGATATCATTTTTATAGTAGTACGAATTCATATTGGGAAAATGTTTTCATTAGATAAAATTAAGAGTAAAAAAAGAATAAAATTGAATTCGATCATTCTCAAAATTGTTGTTCATATAAAAGCTAAACAAAATGTTTGAACTTCGAAAACGATTAGAAAAAATGTTTCTTATGCGACAAACAAATTACCAAAAATTACTATTGGACCAAGTGTTTTAAGCTTGATAAAAATTTTAATAATCAGACTATTCAGTTATATTAAATGCAATTTTTTTGTTTTTTCATAAAACCATTTATTATTTTATGTTTTTTTATTGTTTCTTAATATTTACTTATAATTATTACTAATAATAATAATAATAATAATAATAATAATAATAATAATAATAATATGACGGTGTTATTTAAATTTTTGATATTTAATGGATGTTCAGGCCTATGACGATGACGATGATGAGTTATTTTGCGACAGCAATTTAACTTTTCTGATTTTTCAAAGTGTAGTTGAGTTAGCATGCTTAAATCGATCACATTGTAATGATTTAAAATTTTATTAATCCACTTTTTCTTTTCTTCGGCCTTCACATATATGATCGCATTATGACTTATGTAAACTTTCAAAAAATTTATGACATCGCAAAAATGCGTTTTTGGCATCTAACCATTGAAAACCATGATGCTTTTTCGTCAGTCAATTATTTGTATACTTAGTTTTAGATGTGAGTATATGATATCCATATGGTGGCCTTGCTTGGCTCTCACTTTTGTTCAATGAAATGTAGTTTTTTAAGCATGATGTAATACCCACATTTCTATTGTTACCAATTTCTTTCCCATTTAGCTCATACCGTATCTTATCGAATATAAATGCAATAGCATTATTCATGAGTTTTGTCTTAGTTGTTGTAGTACCATAATATAATATAAAGTAAACTAGTAGAAGGTAAAATGTTCAAATTTTGATTTTGTATCTATATGCGTATAATATCGCTTTTATTATGTTAAATCAGTTCAAGAATGGCGAATATGTATGCCAGTGAGCGTTTGTTGTACTTTCATCAATAACTGGATTACCATATAAACTCTCCACTTTAATGTATTGTTAACTTTAATCCTATTGATTTTAAAAATTCCTGATTTTCGATTGTTAAAATCGGTTTACCTTCGTCTACAACCTGTCACTGTTGAGGTGGATTGACTATTAAATGGATGGGTCTTATTAATTGAAGATATATAACTATTACTATCATAAAGGATCATGTTTATAATATATTTTTTTGTTTTTTCAAATGTAATCTTGCCGTTAAAGTTTCACCTAGAAAATTAATCAAATTGTCGATCTGATCAATTAATTTTATCACGATTGTACTGATTCTGTTGACGGCCACGGGTAAATAAATAAGGTTTCGCGGGACTTCGATTATTTTATACCATGGTGGTATAAAATACTGCAACTGAAAATTAGTGTAGAATATGTGCTTCTTTATCGTTAATATACGTCCCTTGTATAATACTGCATTCAATGCGTATGATGTTAATTTTATTGATATCAACAGGTAAATCTGATACATGCCATTTATTTGCTTCAACTTTCCTCTGACTAAATCCTAATAAATTCCCAATTACACCTTTTTGCAGAAAATCAATCTCTTCAGTAGAAAAAATTCCGCATTTCAATGTATTATTATTCGGTTTTATATGAAGTTTTTGCTTATCTGCCTTAGTGTCATTAATTTGCAACTCTCTTTTAAGCAACTTTTCTATATCTTTAACTTTATAGGAACCAGTCGGAATATTGATGGTTCTACTACCGATAATGAATTTATTGTTATCATTATCAATATTCAGTATTGAATTATATGTCTGGATATCAACTAAAGCACAAATATAGTCTCCTTGTTCTATAATAGAATAAATCTACAGGTGGGAAATATTCTGCTGTTAGAATGGAACTGTTAGCATTTAAAGTTAATGTTAAAGACATGATAGGTTATAAATTACTGAAACTAATCCATTCACGCATAATCCTTTATATCACCTGAACTATCATAATTAATTTAACTGGTTGATTAATATTAATATGAAATTCTAAAATTCAAAGCGAAAAAAAAATTACCTTGAACCTGATATCTCAATTTTGTGGTCATTATAAATCTCAACATATGAAAAATTTTGACCTACTTTTGCTTTTCATTTCGTATCATGTTTTTTCTTGAACTTGAAATTTTGTAGCAATGAATACAAAAATAATAACAACAACAAATTAATTTTATTCATAAAATTTTTTATTAGATAAAAACGTAAACATAAATGACCACAATTGTATGTATCAAATTTTTGATACTTCTTATAATTATATGAAATTTTATCACTCAAATATTTAACAACTTCAATTGCTGGTTGTAAGTTCCAAAACTATCAAAATATTGAATATTATTTAAATTCTTATGATTTGCTACCCAATGTGTGCCTCTGCCTGTCGAATCATCTAAATTTATAATACCACATTCACGTTTCATGGTTTAGTTTTAAGGAGATTATCTCTTATAAAAACGCCGCAGAAATTTTGTAAATACTTTCGACCAAAATCGTTTATATCAATATTTGTCAGAGCTCTTTTGGGTAGCAACTTTTTTGGTTTTTTGGAGCTAAATATAATACAAACCCTTTTTTATATGGCTTTAATTGTAGACCTTTCCTCTAATAGCAATAGCTTCCATAGTCTTAAGGTGACGTTAACTTTCATTTAACATCTTCTTTGCATTTTTAGCGTCGTTGACAGCTTTAGCTATACCAGCATCATCTCCTGTAAGAGCTCCAACAGCTGAAAGACACGCAAATATCGGAATTAATGGTAGAATACCACCGGTTTTAGGAACTGGAATTATAGCTGGAATTTTTATCGATTTCTTATTTTTACCAATATTTTTAGCTGCTTTAAGTGCAATTTTTATTGCATCATTTTCTTTTTCAGGTTTATATCCTTTAATAGCAATTTTAGATTCATGGATTAATTTTCTTAAAGGTTGTTTCTTCTTTTTTATTCCATTTCTACAACCCATTCCAGTTTTAACTTTTGCCTTCATTGCGTTTGTTACCAACCAGGCGTTAGCTCGTTCACCAAAACTTGAATCTTTTGCTTTAACTCTCTGCCAGGCTTTTTCTGCTAATATATTATCAGCAATATGACGATCAGCAATAGTGTTACTTCTAGAATACGCAATATCATGCTCTTTACAAGCCTGGTCTAATTCATTAATACCCTTATCACCACGAGCTAACCGCTCTTTTAATTTTGTTCCAGGACCACAATAGTTGTTACCAGGTAAATGAGCTTCAAATGGTAATTTATTTATCAAAGAATTCAAAAATCCCTCAAATGTTTATTCCGTCCTTCCTTCTCAAAAATATGTTTATTACTGAGCGCCATTTGATTGTTGAACTTTATTTAAAATTTATTCCTTCTTCGAAAGTGAATCAAATGCAAATGATTGCAAAAGTATAAATGAAATATTCTAATATTAAGTTCAACTAGTAGGAGTTATGAAGTTTATCAAAGTGCATGACACAATAAAAGTAAAAAATTTTGAGAAAAAATCGGGTAGCAAAAAGAAAAGGAAACATGGAGCAATGTTTCCAGTTAGTATCAGGGGTTTAATTGTGGGCCCGTCCAATTGCGGTAAAACTAACATTTTTTTTTTTTTTTTTCCTTTGTTCACTCCTAGAAGGAGCATAGGGCTAGTGCATGATTTCTCATGCACTAGTTTCATAGCGTCATAGAGTTTAACTAGGTAGGTGACTAGCCTGCCGTAAAAAAATAAAATCAACAAAATAAATCAACAAAAACACTACTATGTAAAACTAACATAATGTTGAGTATATTATTAGATCCAAATGGACTTAAATTTCAAAATATATATTCTAAATCGCTGCATCAACCGAAATATGAATACTTGAAAAAGGTAATGAATCCTATTAAGGGAATGGGATACAACGAATTTTCAAATAACTCAGATGTAATTAACCCTGCTGAATCTCAACCTAATTCAATATTTATACTTGATGATGTTGCTTGTGACAAACAAGATACCATAAGGAATTATTTTTGAATGGGACGTCATCAAGATGTAGATAGTTTTTATTTATGTCAATCTTATACTCGGATGCCTAATAATTTAATAAGGGATAATGCAAATTTTATGATTGCATTCAAACAAGATGAATTAAATTTAAAACATATTTATAATAATCATGTTAATACAGACATGTCTTTTGATCAATTTTAAAAATTATGCTCATGCTGCTGGAAAGACGACTATAGATTTTTAGTTATAGATAAGGATAGTGTTTTGAGTGCTGACCGCTATAGAAGAAAATTTGATGAATTTATCAAGTTATAGAATAATATATCAGTAACAGATTAGATTAACAACCGTAACAGATCAGATCAACAACCGCAACAGATCAGATGAACAACTGCAACTGGCCAGATTAGATCTGCTGCAATTCAATATCAGTTCAATATCAGATCAATAATAGCGATTTTATTGAAAAATCATGAATGAAAAAGTATTGAAAGATTTAATTAAAGTTAAAAAAGACTTAAAAAGAAAATACAAATCATTAAAAAGCGGTCAAATTATGCATGATGAAATTTTGGAAAATACATTCAAACCAATTGTCAAACCTGCTGAAGACTTAACTAATGTTGTGAAATATCAATCTCCCTTAGCATTTATAAAAAGAAGGAAAAATTCGAGTTTGAAAGTTTTTTAACATCAACTCCTAACACAATCACATTTACAAATTCAAAAAGTGATAAATTAGAATCATCATTGTCACCTCTACATAATTACAAGAAATCACAACTTGATAAAAGCTATGGCCCTTATTTTGATCATAATTTGGGAATCAGGAAATTAGGTAACGCAAAATTTAGCATTGATGGAGAAAACAATCACATAATAATTGATGAACAGATCTTTAAGGGGACTGAAGATTTATATGATCTAATATTTAAACTGAAACCGGAAAACTATACTGAAAATGATTTGAAGCAATATCAATAAATATTGAAAAAAACCAACGCCCATCGGAGAAATTATAATTCTTTAGATCAAATTAAGGGTAATAAGGGATTTAAATATCAAAATATTATTAAAAAACTCTACATTCATGAATATAATACAAGAGGGAAAAAAATAGGAGAATCTTTAATTAAAGGAAAATTTACTATAAACCCCCAGATATGATCTATGATGTATTCAAAGCAACCGGTTCAATATACCTATTGGGATGATTCTAATGAGCTGGTTAATAGATTGAGACTTTTGATTTCTTCACAAATATCAGATAATACAATCACAATAATGAAATTAATTCCATAATAGAAGAAATAAGAGAGGCTAATATTTTTTTTTCCTTTTTCACTCCTTGGAGAAGTATAGGGCTAGTGCATGATATCTATCATGCCCTAGTTTTCCTAGTCATAGAGAGTTAGCTAGGTAGGTGCCTAGCCTACGGTAGTTTTTTTTATTTATATTAAATATTTCAGTATATTAACGTTTACTGTTTATTTTTCTTAGTCTTTAGTATCGAATATTATGAATATTTGAAAATTACTTGTATAATATTTATTAGTATTGCATATTACGTTATATAATATTGAATATAATTTTTATAGTGACCTGACCGGGGTTTGAACCCGAGACTCTTCGGTTAAAGGGCCGGTACCATAACCACTGCACCAATGGTCACGTCAACTAAGGGAAGCTAATATAATTGAATAATATTTGAATTACGTCATCATTAGCATAATGACTATAGATAAATTCGGCCATAGCCGAAGTATGCATATAATCCATATGCTATTAACCAAGCTAAAAATTTCCAAACAATTGGACTACAACTAAATTCTGATAAACCTAAGACCTCCAATAAATAAAAATGATACAACTACAAAAAAATATGTAGATGATGAACTAGCGACTTTAAATGAAGCTCTCAATAGAGTGATTATTACTCAGAGAGAATATGTATTACAACAACTAAGAAATGAAATAGCAAGAGTTTATGGATCGGTTGAGTCAGAAAATAATACTCTTAAAAATAAAATAAATCAAGAACATAATACAAAAATAAAAGATATTATTAATTATCATCGAAACGACTTAAGAAACACGGAAGCATATTTTACTAGAAAAATTTATGAAATTAAAAAGGTGAACAAGTAAAATCTATCAGTATACGTTCAACAGCAGCGGCTTCAAAATGGATATACCACAAATTGGACAAAAATTAAACATTTTTTTAAATAAATATGAAGACATTTTATTGGAGGAACATTATAATGATCCATATTCTTCAGACGTTCCTGATTATTTACCTGAAACTTGTCCGTGCATATCGGTTGAAAATATTATGATTAGAATTGTCAAGCTAATGCAATTGTATGACAGAGTTGAAAAAAAATAAAATAAGAGTATAAAATAAAAAAAAAAATATTGTTTTAATTATTTATGTTTAAGATGAGTAAAGATGAGGTTCTTGATTGAATTGAGTGCCTCAAAAACCTCGATTCTTAAAAATATTTAGTGAAAAGATTTTTTTAATTATTAATCAGAAATATGAGTAAGAGAGCTGTTGAATTGCATAAACCTGCAAGAAGAAATCTTCAAAGACGTAGAGATGTTATGAAGGGTTATGGTGACTTATGGCAAACTGATTTAGTCGAAATGGGAGCTTATGCAAGGAAAATAGGGGATATAAATTCCTCTTGACTGTGATAGATACTTTCTTAAAATATGCTTCGGCTATACCAATAAAAAATAAAACTTCTGATGGTACCACTGAAGCTATGGAACTAATTTTCAAAAAAGTCAATCGATATACAAAAAAACTTCAGATCGATGATGGAAAAGAATTTTTTAACAAAATTTTTAAAAAACTAATGAGTAACTATCAAATAAATCATTATTCTGATTATAGCTCATTAAAATCTTCTATTGTGGAACGTTTCAACCGAACTTTAAAAGAAAAGATGTGGAAAGAATTCAGCTTCAACGGAAATTATAAATGGATAGATATTATTGATAAATTAGTTAACCAATACAATCATATAAAGCATCGAACCATACAAAGACAACCAGTAGATATAAATAAAAATAATACTAATCAGTTGTTGTCAAGGGCATACAACCACATTTAGATTTCACAACGAGGAAATTTCAAAATTGCTGACTCAGTTCGGATAAGCAAGTTTAAAA